>NC_051160.1:24236847-24266293 GCF_013339745.2 Dermacentor silvarum | reverse complement strand
GGGTCACCGCTTTATGATGGCCAGGGCGCGAAGCCTAGGTGGGGTGTAGAGTGGGCACTCCCAACACAAGTGGTTGAGATCAGCATGAAATTTGAACGTGGAACGGGACCCAGTCACTGGTGGTGGTGTGCCACCCCCTGTGGAAACGGTTCAGCAAGAAATGAGTAAGGAGGGTGCCTGTCTGAATTCCCCGAAGCAAGACTGACTCTCGCCGTGTGAATACTTTCGAGGGGAGCGACGGTATAGAGACTGGATTGCCCACTGCTGTGAGGTAGGCGGCACGTCAGTTGTTTGGTCGCATGTTTGTCTGCCATTGGATCTGCTAGCTCAGGTGTGGTAGCTAGGAGAGGAGGCTCTGGCTAGCGCCGTGGAGAGATGAGCGCGCGCCAGTCTATGAGCCTTCTCGTTTCCGGGGATAACGCAGTGCGCGGGGACCCAGTGGATGGTAACATCGTGACCGTCCTTCGCGTAGCAGGCGTGCATGGTGCCGGATTTTCTGCACTATGGGATCTGTGTAAAGAACATTAGCGCATGGCCGGATGGGCAGCCTGGGAGTCTGTGTACACATGATGGCGAACAGGGTCAGTTTCAGACGAAGTTGAGAGGGCCCACTCCAAATAATCTAGGATGGCCATTAGCTTTGCGCGGGTGTTGCACATTGCTTATACTGATATATGGTGGCGTCGGTTCTGATTTTCATTTGTCTGGTCGTACCACGCAGTGGCATAAGAAGTGTTACTAGTGCCGTCTGCAGAAAGTGCAGCGTCCGTGTTTGCGTGTTTAGCAGCTTCAGTGTAAAAACATGCAATCGTGCAGAGGCCAAGACACCTATCCACAACGCGCTCCCGGCAGCCACAGCAGTTGTCAGAGCATGAGTTGGTGAGTAGGGAAAGAGAAGACAAGGTATCTCGTAAATGTAGGCACGCATGCTCACATCCGGCTGGTTTAGCACAAAGTGCTGTGACTAGATGGCGCCCGCGCATTCAAGAGCTCGCGGTTCGCCAGTTCTAGTGTCTTGACCTCCGTGTCAGTTCTCAAAGCTCTGGTCACTTCTGCATTTTTGAGGCCGAGACGTGCTAACTAGCGCTATGAAGACAAAGGTCATACACGAAGAAATGGATGTAATGATATGTGTGTTTCGATGAGGTATATTATAATTGCTTTCTGGCAACTCTATTTAAAAATGGTTCTTCCCTTAGAATTTTTGTTGGTTTTAGGTTTCCTCCAGCTGGTTATTCGATTCGTGGTATGATGATGATAATGATGATGATTTGATGGCCTCCACTTTGAAACGGGGCGGTGACAAATAGTCACCTATAGTCTGCTTGATTTAATCAGGTATGCTATACATGTTTTTTATCTAGAACTTGTGCCCAGCCTTTAACGCCTCTCCACCCATCACAAAAGTGCAATGGGACGAATACCTCAAGAGCAACAATCTTCACATTCAACTCCAGGCTGTCCAGAGGGCCCACGATATCGCGACGGGACTTCGTCTCCCTGTCCCATCGTGGGCGGAGCCACCGACTTAATCTGGGGGAGCCTTCGGCTCCCCTAGATATCAGTTCCTCAGGACTCAAATAAAGTTCTTGTCATGGTCATCTTAGCACTTTTGTATACATTTTAATATTCCTCCCCCCCCCCCCCTCATTATCTACTATGTACTACCTATGACTCTAAGAGATTAAATCAGGTCGTATCAATCTCTTCCCTGCTATTTTCCATTAATACTCTAAACGTCTCGCTTATCTCGACTGGTGACCGGTTGATGCTTCCGTCCAGTTTAAACCCAACCGCTTCTGGAAGGTGTATGTTACCTTCTGTTCTCACTGGGTGAATCTATTCACATTCCATTAGGATGTGCTGAGTGGTCTCCGAATCTTTGCCGGAGCATACACATGCCTCATCTAGCTTCGAATATTTGCTCCGGTATGTTTGCTCCGGTAAACCTCGCCCGCATACGGCGTCGGTTTTTCTGGCCTGGCATGTACCGTTATGTGCTCCGCTACGTCGCTTCTTGCGTTTGCCCGGACATATCCTCCGCAGTACTAGCTCCACCATCGAGGACTAACAATATCGTCACCCTTTTGAGCTCTCTGTCGTTATTGGAATATTCGTTTCTCCGTCTCCTCCCGTGAAATTTTCTGAAAACAACATGGAAGCAAATTCACTGTAGCACAGCAAGCGAAATTTTCCGTGAGTAGCCAGAGATGTATGACAATCACTCACAAACAAAAGCCTTATCACGATTGCCCGAACATCACCTCGCACAGACTGTTTACGCGTTGCAGCGAACTGGCTTGGCAGAGGAATGAGGTCATGTTTATTTTTATTCGGAGGATTTGCTGCAAGGCATATGTAGTAAAACATGAACAAAAGGGCATCATATAAACGCATACAGCCTATGTGATGAAAGTACTTGAGTTAGTGCATTTGTTGTCGGTTTTTTCAAAGATACCCCGCTAGGCATGGATGTTGAATCAGCCACCACTTCGATATGACCTTCAATGACCGTGAACAGAAGGCCAGGTATCGTTACACATTGATAAATTTTGCGCTGCTGTGCCAGGACGCTAGGGAAGATGCCTGCGTCCAATGTGAACAATCTCGTGAAGAGCGCACATACGTTAACTCATCGGGAGCGGCAGCCGGTTACAACCGACACATTTGCCTTAGAGGAAGCTGTATAGAATGAATGTGCGTCCGTTGCAATAGAGTTCAGCTTGCTCTTTTCTTGTTTTATGACTGGATTTTCACATAGCTTGACATTCAAATGGAAAGTAGAGAAGCCCCTTCATCAATTGGTTGATGAATTTCTCAGTGCAAATCCCGCATGCAACTAGCTTGCTCTGTAACTGGTGTATGTAACTGGCTGGAAACCTGGCTTTCCTGGCAACACACGCTTCATTTACATTTCTTCGCTTGCTGGCACACTTATACACTGCATAACTCTCGGAAACTGTTGTCCAAGATGTTACACAGCTTAACATCTTCTGTGACAAAAGGAGGTACAATCGTCGGCGATTATTTTAACACAACGGGCGCATTTTGTCATATGCATGCATAGAGTTTCAGTTGAGTGAGGAATTGATAAAAATGGACGAAAATATAGCATGCATTTCGTAGCGCTGCGTGTTTGTCCTGTTCTCATTCAGTGTCTATGTACCAGTTGCGCTACACTGAATGCCTTCATTGTGCTTAGTTTAGCGCTTCAGTTATTCCAACTTGATGCGTAAACAAATTAAAAAAAGCGATTTTATGAAATCTATAAATACAAGTACGTAATTTTTGATTGCGGGGCACAAGGAATAGCAGGACCCTCGAGTCCTCATCAGGAAGGCTGAGTGTATGTACAATCTGGCGGTAAGTGTTGTCATTTCCTTATTTCTCATTACCCGCATGAAATACGAATCAATAATAAAAAAAAGAATGCAGGTGTGCTGCCTTGTAGAGCGCCAGATTTGTTAACATGTATGGGTTGAAGGCTCGCCAAAATGGAAAAAAGAAATGTCGCATGTCGCCCGAAACGGGAAGCGATAACACAGTAGCAGACAACTACCCTAAGGAATTCGGCTCCTGTGTTTTATTGGCAGTATAAATAGTAGTACGCGGGTCGCTTGCCATTTAAGAAGCATGGTGTCACGAGAGCACAGGTAAACATGGAAATTATGTAAGTGTATCCCTCGCCTACATCTCGCCTCCATCACACTTTGGTGCTGTGTCGTCGTAATCTCAGCCGAGATGGCCGAGCGCTTCTGCTTGTCCTACCTCTCTATTTACATTCCAATGTTCTTCACCAGCTTGACGACGTACCGACTGCCGGTCACCTAGGCGTCTTGCGCAATTACACCCACATCCGACGTCAGTTTTTCTGGCCTGGCATGCACTGTTCTGTGCTCCGGTACATCACTTCTTGTGAATGCTACCAACGCCGCAAGCTGCCTGCAGGCCACCTACAGCCTATTGATATCCATGCAAAGCCATTCTTCCGCGTCGGCCTCGACTTTTCCTTACGTCCATCTTGGGAATAAATGTGCTGCCGTCGCGACGGACTACGCCATGCGCTTCGCAATCGCCAAGGCACTGCCGACAAGCTGCTCTTCAAACGTCGCTGACTTTCTCCTCCACGACGTAATTCTGCATTATGGCGCCTCTGGGCAGCTTCTCACCGATTGCGAGAGGTACTTCCTCTCAAGAGTGGTAGATGACATCCTCCGTGCTTGCTCCACTGAAGATAAGCTCACCACCGCTTACCATCCACAGACGAATCGATTGACCGAGCACCTGAACCAAACGGCAACTGAGATGCTGTCCATGTAAGTTTGACATGATCACCGTTAGTGGGACTGTACGTTACCATTTCTTATATTTGCGTACAATTAGTCACGCCATGACACCGCTGGGTATTCTCCGTTTTATTTACTTCTTGGCCGACATCATTGGTTCCTCACTTGCCGACTGAATAGGCCGGTGACGTCGTTGTTCGAGATCGTGCAGCTCGTCAGCTTGCCCACGTCCGACTCAATATTATGAAGGAGTGTCGTGCTATAATCTGAAATGAATATGCATAAATGTGCGCAATGAAATGACGGGTCTATGCGAGCGTATTGAATATTCTTGTTTACAAAGTGCGCGATGCTTTTTACATGGAGAATTTTGTGAGCACAGCATATAGCACATCACGTACGCTGAACTTATATTTTCAGATCGTGCACCAAAGGTCCCTAAGCCACGTGTGCCTAAAACAAGTCATTCGAGTGAGTACAGCTATACTCCTGCTGTAACAACTGCAACGATAACTTGACGAAAAGGTCTTTCTTCAGTTCTTGTAACTGACGAAACCACAATTCGATGTAGCAGCGCTTTCATAAAGAGCAAATGCTCATATGTGCTTCATATTTCACGAATACGTGGTTTTCTTTTTCGACAGGTGAATTCTGTCGAAAACGGCTATGCCGTCTTTATGCAATCATGCAATCATGCTCAGTGTATGACACAACTAGTTGCCGCATGCTAGCGGTTTTGTTGCCTCGTCTCACATGACATAAACCCCACTTGTGATGGCACTGTGTGTGGATCTAGCTCTGCGACACGGACGTTACTCAGCTCCTCTTTAGAAGGAGACGCACAGTTACGCGTACCTAGAGTTGTCGTTGGACTCCTAGTGTGGCATGACCATTGCGGGCACCACTTATTCTGTTATTATATTACCACTTTTATTACTGCGTACGTTGCGTGCGTAAGAGCGCTTATACGTTCCGCTTAGTGCGCATGTGCAGAACGCAACACGAATGGCACGTGATGCCTACGTAGTCGCCACGTACTCACGCAGGCCATTCTTGCGCGCAAACGGGGGGGGGGGGGGGGGGGGGGGGGATTGGCGTGCTCCTCACGCAGCTCCTCACGCTGAGGCAAAAAAAAAAAAAAAACTTTCACCTTGATTTTTTCCTTTAATCAATAATAATCGACCCACATTATCGCGAAATTGACGCAAATCTAGTTTTGAAAGAGCACTTGATCAGTCTAAGCTGATAAAGAGTTTCTTTTTAGTGTGGGTTTATATTGCGGACATGAGCTGCGCTAATTAGTTTTGTACGGAGAATCCAAGGGTGCTCCAGAATATGCGAAATGATAAATAAGGAAGGCCGCGCAACTGAGGAGGACCTCTGGGAGAAGAGGATAATCAGGATCCCGGTGCATTACCACTGTGCGATCACCATTGTAGAACCTAGCGTTCGTTAGATAGTATATTTTATGTAGTAGCACATGTACTGATATATTGCGGTTCATGTAATGGAGCGTGTTGATTGGTTTATTTAATGCGCTCTCAGCAGTCCGTAGATCAAAATACGCGCACGAGGAATGACGTAAATTAGTATGAAGCTCTCGCCCTGGCTAGTCAGCCCGAAAAAGGACAACAGTATTTAAAACGTTTCGAGCGTTCTGACACGTTCTGACAAAATTAAAATATTACCGCTAAAATTACAATATGGATGTGTAAAGTACCCGCCGTGGTGGCTTAGTGGCTGTAGTGTTGATCTGCTATGCATGAGCTCGCGGGATCAAATCCTGGCGGCGGCCGCATTTCGATGGGGGGGGGGGGGGGGGGCGAAATGCAAAAACTCCCGTGTTCCGTGCACTGGCTGCACGTCAAAGATGCCCAGGTGGTCAAAATTAATCCGTAGTCCCCCACTTACCCGTGCCCCATAATCATATCGTGGGTTTGGCACGTAAAACCCCAGAATAAATATGTGTGTGTAAAGTGCCGAAGTGACACGGGCTATAAATACGACACACGCTGCACGAAAGGGCTCCAGAATGGCTTCGACCTCTAACGCCTTTTCTTTCATTCGGTACGAAAAACACGAGCTGTTTTGCGTCCATCCGGGTCTCGAATCGAACCCTCGACCTCGTGACGCCTTAGCCGCTGAGCCACCTCAGCGCACCCAAATGCCAAGTTGACCGTGTGGTATCGGGTCTGCACTCGCATAATCCACTCCGTAGGTAATTACGGGTTTTTAGATGCGAAGCAGCTTATGGCGGGGGCTTTGTCCGTCCCTCCGTCCCGCGGCGTCTCACAACCCCACAGCGCATGCGCGTCCCCTCCCCATCTCTCTCCTCTCCTACGCTCCCCCTTTCTCTCCTCTAGGAATCCTCTACGGAGCTGCGCCCGCGTCCCACAGCGCATGCGCGTCCCCTCCCCGTCTCTCTCCTCTCCTATGCTCCCCCCCTTTCTCTCTCAGCTAACGATCTCTCCGCGGCTCGCATCCACACATGGTTCCCTTTAGCGGGAGATGGAGTAATTTCTTTTATTCAACACTTTGATCATTCTTGCTCCTAGACTCAAGGATACTTCCAAGCTAGCAAGGTTTGATAATGTTCGTTTGTATACATTTTCTTAGGGCACGGAGCCCGTGCACTCGTCGGGTTGAGTGCAGCAAGCGCTTTGGGCGAACTGGGTGGTTCAGGTGAGTATGGCTGTCGCCTTCTTACGAAGGGAATCATTATTGTCATTTATGAACATTACAACAAAGTGCTTCAGCAGGGTAATTTGCTTCCGACCGCACACTGCTATGTTGTTGCTTTCTTTCTCAGCTAAATGAGCATCCTCTATCGTGTGCTACACTTTACGGGCTTGCGAATGGTAATTTTAAAGCGAAGCTTTTTTAGCCTCTTCCTTCGACTTTTGCGCTACTGCTAGTGTTGTCTTGCACGCCGCGTAGGGGGGTGGTTCAGAGCGTGTATATGGCAATAGCGTGTACATGGCAAGAGCATGGCAGAGAGTAAAGTCGACGCGAGAAACTCGTTTGAACCTTCCCATAACGTCGCATGTGCACAACGCACTGTGGCGCTCCCGTGGTGTCGCCACATTCGCCTCTTGCAGTTGTAATTATCCGTGACTCCCCTCAAAAGCATTCCACAAACTACAGCGCTTACCTTTCTACTAACGTAGAGTCTATGCGACACCGCGCAAGTGGTCGCACGTCAAATCAAAACTTCTGTACCCGCCGCGGTAGCTTGACGGCTATGATATTGCTCGAGGTCGCGGTTTCAATCCTGATCATTGCAGCCGCACTTCGACGTGAGCGAAATACAAAAACGTCTGTGCACTTAGATTTAGGTGCATGTTAAAGAACACGAGGGTCTTAAAATTTACCCGGAGTCCGCCACTATGGCGTGCCTCATAATCCACCATGTTTTACAGCCCTAACGAAGGACGGCGAAAGAGGCGACAAACGTAGACAAGCACTTGTCTTCGCATGTCGCCTCTTTCGCCGTCCTTTGGCTAAGTTCGAGCTGTCAAGCATCATGGATCAACGCCAACTAACCCGGTCGCATACCTTACTCACAATTCGATCGTGGTTTTGGCACGTACAGTCTCATAATTGAATTACAGCTTAACGCTTCTGTCATGATGCGATGGGCCATGTGAGGATATGATAATGCTCAACCCTCTCAGAAATTATGAACAATGGCGCACAGCAACGCCTCAAGCAAACACGTCGCCCTGTGTGTTCTGTGTACTACGCATACAAATAGCTGTGGTGCATCCAAAGTAACGTTTAGCATCAACTCACCACTCTCGCATTGCACTAAACGCTGAAGAAATTGCACAGTGGCCGTCAACATCGACGCTAATTATCGTCAATCAAAGCAAACGGCATAGAAAGCTTCGCTTATATCGATTCCCACAGTGCGTGGGATCCGCGTATTTTTGAAACCGAATCAAATACGAATCAAATAGTGACTGCAGTGAAAAGAGTACGAGCATGAATTGAATAATTTTGAAATATATTTCGAATAATAAAACAAATCATATCAATACAGTGTTCGAGTTCCGCAAAATTCACCTTGAAACTTTAGGGACTTTCAACCACAATATTATCAGATTGGTGGTACATGAACATCGGAGTCATATACGAGCATTACGGAGCAGCGTCGCATCGAGACGAATATTGAGCACAAAGTGGTTTGATAAAAGGTTGGGCTACACGTTAGATTCGGATAGTCCAAAGACGGAAACTAGAGTAATGAAACCCTCGATGTTGAGGGTCTCTCATTTTTCGGATATTTAAACGTTGATGCCAATTATATTTACGAAACTGCTCGATAAATATTCGGTGTTTTGAATATTAACACTTCGATTGCAGCCACCAAATCGAATTGAATCGCTTTATTTTGGCTGAGCTTGAACTATGGCGACGAAGAAGACTAGTCGAGCGCTGACGATGGTCTGCACAGATGAGAAAAGACTTGTGCGTGATGACGATGTGTACAGGTGAGGATGGTGGAAGTCACACAGTGCACTCACACTAACTCTTCAAGGCGAAAATGGCTGCATGGCAGCAGGGAGTGTGTTATGAAACGCACCAAGGTGTACGGTTCACACTGTCTCGGTCCCGTGGGCAGCGACGGTCGGAATAATGAGTATGAACTGGTGAAACGCGGTAATTAACAAGGGATGTCGACTAAATAACATCGTGAGGCGCAATAAAAGGACTGAGGAATTTGTGACGTAAGCCGGAAGCGCGCACGAATGTCCAGAAGGTAACGCGGTTGCCAGAGGACAGAACCAAAGCGCGGGGAGTCGAGTCGTAGCGACACTTGCGAGTTTAGTGAGAGATGCCATGCCGCACAGTACACTCTGTCGTAAATGAGGCGAAAGAGGCGATGGCGGTGGCAAAACAAATGTGAACATCTTGGACATGCGCGGAAAAGCATTCCCGCCCGCTGTGGCCTTTTGGCTCTCACGCCAATTGCCAAGTGGGAACGAAGCCGTAGACTTGCCACTTGGCCGGTTTTCTACCGGCACACCATTTGGCAGTTTTCTGGTTCTCCCTAAATTGGCAGATAACTAGCATTGCAAGTTCTCTGTCGGGCGTCATTCATCTAAAGCAAACAAATAAATGGTCGTAAACGGATTTATTTTATTGCAATATCAATTATATGGACCCTCCAAGCGTTTTTCTGCTGCCGTCGTCGCCGTCGCCGTGGTGTTCCGCATAAAGAGCAAACACGATAACATTGTTGCCGTGCGCCGTACGCTGTGTGTGCGAGTGAAAGCTTGCGAGGGTCAGCCAACGATCGCGGCTCAATCTCGTGCGCGTGAGGGAGAGAGGAGGGGCGGAAGCGCGCTTTTTGTTCTACTTCTATCGCGCGCGAGGCACGGGGAGGGAGAGGCGAGAAGGGGGGGAGGCGTTCTACTTCGGCTGCGGCTGCCTATGGTGTATCTTGAAAGCGATCTGCGACGTCGACAAAGTGCGCGCCAGCGCTGGCCTCATCTTCAAAGCGATCTGCGACGTCGATAAAGTGCGCGCCCGCGCTGGCCTCATCTTCAAAGCGATCTGCGACGTCGACAAAGTGCGCGCCCGCGCTGGCCTCATCTTCAAAGCGATCTGCGATGTTGGCAAAGTGCGTCGAATGCCGGTAGCTTCGTATGCGCTGTGCTTTCAACGTTTAGTTGGCGTTGAAGCTAGAGACAAAACAAAGTTCAACTCGCTTGCTGCTGTCTCCGCGCTTCCTCACTCCAGCGTTCTCACAGCGAGTTTCCGCGGTCATCGAGCGAGATGTGGTCATGTTTACCTGTGCGCGCGTGACACCGTGCTTGTTAATTTAGTTAGTAAGCGAAAGTTTACAAGTTTATACAGCCTATAAAACTACTATTCTTACTTCGTTATTGCTGTCTACTAATTTGCGATCAGAATCGATGCTTCGCCTTTCGGGCAAAACTGCGACTTTTTAATCTGTTCCCTGTCGCGAAACTGTCCATGTTAACCGAAGTTGCGAGGGTGTGCGGTACATCGCCTTAATGCTCGTTTTTTTCTTCTTTTGAACTTTTGCTTATCACTCGAAGCAGAACTTCTTTTCGACACTTCTTTTCGGCGGTAACCCAGGGTGGCGCTCATCTGATCAGCTAGTACAACCATAATGCGCCACATGACTGAAAAAAAGTTGGAAGGCGATTGAACGTCCAGTTAAAGTCAATCAAGGACAGTGTCTTCCCGAGTGAGTTGAGAGTGAGAATGGAGCGGAGTCATTGCGCACGGCACTCAATCATATCGCCCCTCGTGTGAGGGGAGTAGGAGGAGCGCAGGGCTGCTTCAATTTTTGACTCTGTGTTCTTCGGTATAGGCCCACATTTTTAGAAGGCACATACCAACGAGAGCGTCCTACATTTTTAGACTGCACTGTCTCCCGATTGGTCCACTGAAAATGCTAGAAAGACAAATGCCTGAAATCCGACAGGGAAAGGTGGGAGTCTCTCAGTAAGAAAGGCATTGTCTTTAAAAAGAGAAGTGCGTTGGTTCTTCCCCTGCCCCAGCACGCCACTTGGCTGCGCGCAAACGATACTCAGAGGGCGGCAGGCTTTTCGTTTTGGTTTTTTTAAAGATAATAAATATTATACCAAATTTTATATGAAACCTGTTTAATAAATTTCAATCATGCGAAGGTTGTACTCAACTTATAGCCCCTTTATTAAGGCAAAAACCTTATATGTCTCATCAGCCAGTCGACCTTGACCGAAAACGCGTCGACGACACAAAAGGTACAAAAAGGCTACGAACCCTCGACCTTTGGTGGGGTTCGAACCGACGACCTTTAGTGGTAATTAAGGCGAAATTAATTAAGGCACAGGTAATTAAGATAAAGGTACTTAAGGCACTCTAACCCTCGACCATTGAAAGGAGTTGAACTCGCGACCATAGGTAGGAGCCACATCCACGACTTTTGGTGTTAATGAAGGCAAATGTAATTAAGGTACAGGTAATTAAGTTTGAGTTAAATAAGGCACTCGAACCAACGACCTTGGGTGGGCGTCGAATCCTCGACATGTGGAATTGAATTAAGAAGGATGACTAAGCGAATTACGATGCTGAATAAGGGAATTAAGAGGGTGAGTAAGCGAATGAAGCGGAATGAGAGAATGCGAAAAAAAAAAAAGATTGTGAAACAGAGTACGCCATGTGTCCCTGTTGAATGCATCGGCACTTGGGCTTTCGCCTTGAACTCACCTTAGGGATAACTTAAGAGGGCCTGTGAATTTTTTTCTTCTCAGTTTGTCTTTTTCTCATGCTGACCTTATCGGAAAAGACACCCCAGGTTGATCATGGAAAATGGCTGTGCTTCGAGCACAACAGAACTTCGATAGCACCATAATGTTTACGATCGCTGCGAGAATTGAACGTATGAAATGATAGATTATGGGTGATGTGACATTAAGTAATGAAGATGGTAGCCGACTGAGTGTAATGTACATTGAACATGCTGTGTATTGCAACCGCAGTGTAAAATAACAGACCCACTTTTTATGTTTTATAGCGGCCAATATAGCAGGCACTGTGTTGGGTGCTAAGCAAGAAAAGAAAGGTGAGTGTGACGATAAAAAAAAAAAGACCGGGCTCTGGTTGCTGTAAAATTATTTGGCAATGAAATGCTGCTGCTGCGCAGGACCTAGTTTTTGCACTTTCTTTTCACCGAGGAACAGTACATCTGCACAAAACAACACGATCTGTTTGTACCTGGGCTACTAAAGTGGTCCCACTCTTACGGCAGCGGTTTCAAGGAAATCCCGAGTTATGGCATTTGCAGTTTTTTTTTAACTTGTGCCGGGCATTTACCAACGCTAAAGGAAAAAGATGGTGCATGTGCAGTGCGTTTGTAGATGGCTAATACGAGCTCGTATTAAATATTGTTTCCACGGAAATATTTATTCACATACGGAATGGAGAGTTCTTTCTCTCAATAGCAGCTTGTTTTCAGAGTCAGCATGCAGTTAGGAAGATGCTGTGCGGTCTTGCACCCGTATATATATATATATATATATATATATATATATATATATATAATAAAATTACATTCATATTCAAAACCGAAGGTTGATAAATAAGGTGGCACACTTCCTAGGAATGGTAGCGAATCGGTCGCGGCGCCTAGGATATTGACATCGATATACCTGCGCCGTAATTTCTTTTTCTCTTTTGTCCTTGTTTACGTAATAACACGTATATCAGTTCTGGTACTACATCATCATTTCAAATGTTTCCTGATGACTGCACAGTTTATATAGTTATCTACAATGAATCAGATAAACAAACTCTTAAACATTATTTCATTGCCTTATGGTGTAATAAATGGAAGACGTCACTGAAGGTGGAAAAGTGTGCACATCACCTTTACGAGGAAGCGCTCACACGAGATGAATGATCACAAGATGCTCACAAGATAATGCAGTAGAATCTGGGCGTTCTTCCCTACTGATCTGACATTTAGCGAGTCCATCACTCGTAATAAAGACGAGACAGTTCTGCTATAAAAGAAAATTCAGCAACTGTTATATTTCATCCATATCCGCATGCGTGAATATTAGAGAGTTTGCTGTGATCCACACCGCTGATTTTGTGGACAAACTAAGTGCAGGAAATGATAGTGCTGTTTTTCCTTGGTCATTATGACAGGAGGCTAGGTATGACTGATAGGACCCCCCCCCCCTCCTCCCCCCATTAAATTGGAACAAATAGGAACACAGTCGTAGAACACCTATGCAACCTATATTCTATAATATACATTATCTTAAAAGCGGCATTGATAGCGAGTGTTATACTATGTCACCCAATTATGTCTCCAAAAGGCGATAAGTTGAAAGATCCTGTGTGATTCCTTTTAAGGGTGATGCCTTTTGTTAGAATTTGTGCACAGTCAATAAAATAATGAGGAACTTTCCGAAGCTTGAGATAG
Organism: Dermacentor silvarum; assembly: GCF_013339745.2. Lineage (NCBI taxonomy): Eukaryota > Metazoa > Arthropoda > Arachnida > Ixodida > Ixodidae > Dermacentor > Dermacentor silvarum. The sequence goes on along the minus strand of NC_051160.1, from coordinate 24,253,057 downwards.
TGTTTATAGCGATTTTGTCCGTGCCTTGTTTTAAGAACTGCACCCCCTGCTCTAATGGCTACAATGTAAAAAAAAACTAATGTTGTTTTTACCGCACTTTTTTCTCTACCCACCCCTTCTCATACATACACACACGCGCACGCTTAACTGGCTGTGTTTTACGAGTGACCAACTTGTTGAACTCTGTGATGCAGAAGTTGGAACTCATGAAAAAAGAGGGAAGAAAACAAGTAATACTGAAAATGGGGAGTAAAGATCCCGTGGAAGACATGACTGTTTTATTTTTCGACATTCCAGAGGAATGATCCTGCAGTCTGCATGAATACCTTCACACCTGCTGGGGTATGAAGACAAGAAAAGAAGAACCCTTATCTTCATGCTAACTAGTAAGAATAAAAGCAAATGACGACTGAGCAATATGGACACTGACGACTGAAGATAATGTTGTATATTTCTTTTTTTGACAGTATAATGGCACACACACACACACACACACACACCCACACACACACACACACACACACACACACACACACACACACACACACACACACACACACACACACACACACACACACACACACACACCACACACACACACACCACACCACCACACACACACACACACACACACACACACACACACACACACACCACACACACACACACACACCACACACACACCACACACACACACACACACACACACACACACACACACACACACACACCACACACACACACACACACACACACACACACACACACACACACACACACACACACACACACACACACACACACACACACACACACACACACACACACACACACACCACACACACACACACACACACACACACACACACACACACACACACACACACACACACACACACACACACACACACACACACACACACACACACACACACACACACACACACACACACACACACCACACACACACACACACACACACACACACACACACACACACACACACACACACACACACACACACACACACACACACACACACACCACACACACACACACACACACACACACACACACACACACACACACACACACACACACACACACACACACACACACACACACACACACACACACACACACACACACACACACACACACACACACACACACACACACACCTCTCATATGTACATACATATGTATACACATCTATGAATAACCAAGTAGGAAGGCCGTCGGCTGCAGCAAGATTAACTATTGGGTTAGAGAAAAACCTTCGACGAAACAAACCTCTCCACCTGAAGCGCATGCTTTCTGTGTAGTCCTAGAATGTTTGCTAAGCAGATGTTACTTAACTGTGACCCTGCTTCAATTTCGCAATTTCGCATGCGGAAAACGGCAATAAATCGAAAGTTTATTACGGAATCTTTTGTATTAACTTCATCGAAATCGTAATTTTCATGGAGGCAATTTCCGCCTCTTCTCTAAATTCACTTGAAAAAGTGAAGCAGCGATATCTTTCCCAGGCAATTAGAGAGAAAAAACAAACGTAATCGCCGTATATCTCTTAGCTTGCCAACGATACCAATCCTAAATGTATCCTTTATACGATGCGTCACAGGACTTTGACGCATGGCCTTGTTTTGTTATTATTCAGATAATAAGCATCGAGCATGCGGGAAAAAATATTAAATGCTAGGTCCGAATGTTTCGGCTGGGCTATTCACAGGTGCTATGCCGCCCATTCACAGGTGCTATCCCACTACTGCAGAGCGCGGGAGCTTTTGCCTGCTGCGTTTCCGCCCTGGGCCGGTTCGCTCCTCCTTAGGCGACCTGGCCACCACCGGGTTCCCCTGGGGTCACCATATCGACGCCCAGCTTAGCGCGGACACCCGATCAACATAAGTCAACATGGGACAGAGCTCCCAGCCTCAACCCGTCCTCTAGCGCAAGACTCCAATCAGCTGGATTACAAGGGCACGCCACAACCCCCCGCAGTCAAGGAGGCACATAAGCGGAGTTTCATACACACCAAATTCCTGCTTGCAAGTTTCTTTTTAGTCATCTCTGACGAGTCTAATAAGCACGAATCGCGTTTTGAAACCAACGACGCTGCGATCGATCGGCTTGGATTGGCTTGGCTTTCGCAAAGGTGCGCCCGTGCAGTCTTCCGATGTTTGCAAATGACCTCCGAGATGGCGCGCGCTGGCAGGTTTTAGTAGGGTGCCTCGATGCCCAGCGCCGCTTTCAGGGTGGGGACACCCACGCTTTTCGGCGCCATCTTGGTTCTTTCCAATATGGAGGCGCTGGGCGTGTGGCGGCTACAAATTAACCATTGGGCAGAAAGAAAGGGCGGCGGGCGTGCTAAGGGTGATACCGACACAATTTAAATGCAGATTTTCTGCTTTACCATCTGATAAACAGTTTGCTTGCATGGAGTGCTCGTTTCAAAAGAGGTTGTCCGACACTTTTCGCGTGTATCGCAACCTGAAGGTAGCACGATTTGTTTGCGAGGTTACCCCCGTTTTATTTACTCATTTCACTGGTAAACGACCCACTGGAAACGACCCACCATTACTGGAATTGTATACTTGATGAAATGTTAAGTTTGGAGCTCTTTTAATAGTAATCTTGCTTCTTAGGGTTTTCCCGTCATATTTATGAAACTGGGAGAAAAATTAGGAGACGTCGCGTGAGTAGGCCTGCAGCAGTTCAGGTGCCTGCTGAAGAAGAAAAATGCACTGAGAATAGTTTTCAACACTCGAACACAATTTATTTACAAAAGTAAGCATTAATTATTCCACTTTATAAGCTCTCAGCGAGGTTAACTGTTTAAAATGTGGTTGCCCTACTGCACGCTCCTACCTGCTACAGTCTTGCTAGCATAACACTCAGTTTACTTTTCAGGAGTGTTAAGCCATTGCAGATAGATGCAGAGATGTGTGGACACAAATCGCTCAAGAATTTTTCCAATCACATCTCTGTGTTGATAACATGGGTTTTCTGGCAAGGCTACATTCTTTCCAATAATTTCCTTCAGTGCTTTCAATGGTGTTTCTCAGACAGCTCAGATCTTGAGTTTCAGCAAGACTCGAAAACACCCTCACATTAAAAAACAAAGTCGAGAATTTGTCTGCTTGCATAAATTAAAATTTGCCGCCTTGGACATATTGATTTAGTTGATCAAGGTGGTGTTCCTGTCCAGCTTCTTGAGCAGCTAGCATGTACACAGAGCAGTGTTCCACAGTGCGGATAATCGGCTTCAACAAAAAGCCTGCCAAGTGGGCGAGCACATCTTCCCCAAGAGAAGAAACTTCCTCTAAGTCGAGAATGAAGTCGCTTCTCTCATTACTCTCTTCCGACTGACTGATGCTTTGTGCTTGTTTAATTTTTGCTGAAAAAAAAAATCGTCCAGGTAAATACTGTCATCGATCGCGTATCCAGGTAACGAGTTTACAAGTGCCCCAATACTTCTAGCTACAAAAAAACCTACGTCGTTGCAACAAGTCAAACACGGCGATCGCACCATACTGCAGCCTTATAATGACTAGAAAAAGCACGCCAACATGTACAAGCAACTTCTCTGTGAAAATGAAAAGGATTACAAAGGGACATTATCCTTAACAAAATCATGATCCTCACTCGCATATCTTCGTTGTGTCCGTCGGTACCCAGCTGTCACGTTTTACTAGCGCTGCTCTTTTCTTCCTTCGTTCAACGTCGCGGGGGTAACGAAATACCCGCGGCTCTTTCGCGGTCGATCCAGTGCACAGAGCGACAAAGCAGGCCGTCATGTTTCGTTAACAAGCATGAACATCACAAGATACAACACAAAACAGGAGCTCTCGCACCACAACGCCCCCAAGAAAGCAAATGGGGCGCGCGTCCGTTCAGCTCGACAGCCGGCGCGAAAGAACCAACATGGCGCCGAAAAGCCAGAGCGGCGGCGCGGGGCGGTTCAAAGGCTGTCCCCACCCTGTAAGCGGCGCTGGCATCGAGGCGCCCTAGGTTTTAGCAGTGGAGCTGTTTAAGGCGGAGGTTGACGTCACCGCGCGTTGCTTAGCAACCACTTGGCACAGCTGCGCCTCCCTGCGCCGCTTCGCCGCCGCTCCGCACCGCCGTGCAGGGCTGCTGATTATCATGCAGCAGTAAGCATGATAATCAAGCTAATCCTAGACATCCAGGACAGCTAAGAATAACCAGCTGAACCTTCGCTCACGCTACGTATATCCGGGCGTAGCCGAGGTAAGCCACTGCTAATTTCTTTTTTATTGCGTGTTCACGAGCATCCCTGCTCGCCGCCCGCTTCGGTCACGTCTTCTCTGGTTGTCTTGTGAGACGCATGGCGGTTCCCGCGACTACTTTCCCGCGGTAGAGTCAACAGTAACTACGTTAGGCCACTGGGCACATTTTCTGGGAAGGGAGAAAACAATAAGTATCACCGCTCTCACCATAACACTGATCACTCTGATTTGATTGATTGATTTATTGATTTCCATTTACACACACGAACACACACACACACTTACAGAGAAGTGGTAAATGGGGGTGGATGAGGTGAAAAAGCCGCACAGACGCGGCTTGAGGTAACCTCACCCACTTAGGTACAATATGGCTACATGGGGTAACACATCGAGCACCATATATATTGTATTTATATAGTGGCCATAAAACATTGCAGTTATACAATATATATGAAAAAACAATGAAATATTTCCACACGTAATAACAATGCAAACACACTGCGGCATTGAAAATATTAAATGATATGCACTTTATAACAGACAAAAAAAAAGAGCAAAAGAGACATTATTAAACATTGACAAACGCGCCCTAAAGAGGTGAAAGCAATAGAGTTTTAAATTCCGACAGCGATAAATCCTGTAACGGTATGAAATGACGGATAGTTTTGCAAGTTCTACAAGTTAGGTATTGTTACGTTTGGTACCAAACGTACCAATACTTCTCGCATTCGTATGCCAGGAAGAGCCGCTTGCAGACGGAAGAAGTAAGTGAAGCTTTCCTTATATTTATCACTTTCAACAGCCGTCATTTCTGCCATAACAAGATCCTGACTTGATGGCAGTGTTTCCTATAGAGAGAAATGATACGTGGACAGATTTAGCGACTCCGTGGTGCTGCCAATCAGCGCACCATGGCGCATTAGGCAGTCGTAAAGCCGTCGAGTCTAGCTGATTTTTCTTAGTTTTTAGCACTCAACTAGCCTCAAAGCACGCGAAACGTTAAGTCAGACCAGACGTACGCTTGCAAGTGCGTGCTGACTCCTGGCCGCTACACACCTTAGCAGGCATACCTTCGTTGTGAGCTCTTGACAGCGCTTCACAGTGCGGATGCTGGCTGTGGCTACTATCCGTCGGTCAAGCTGGTGCAGGAGGAAGCGCCGGTCCGTAATAAAGCCATACTGGAGGACAGGAGCGCGAGCGCGCACTCCATCCCTGTCGTGCACGAAGGAAACATTGCGAATACGCACTACAGTTGCATGTAGCTACGGCCGGCTACATAGCGTAGATACCGCGGCCGCCGCGGGCTGCCGCGACGAGCTCGCTCGCTGAGGACAACGGCGTTTGGTCCACATCGGAAATAGTGGCGTCTACGTGAACGTCCGAAATCAATTTTGAACACTGCGTCACGGTGACGTTCAGTAGGCGGAGCGATGTGGGCATGCCCCGCTCTGACGTAGCCTTGGCAGTGCAAGACATCGAAGAAGGAGTGGGAGCACAGTGAAAGGGATGACAGTCGATTTTGATAGCCAACGACTCCGCTTCTGCTGAACGCATTGAAGCATACTTCTTGCTGCAAAGTATTTCTGAAATAGTCTAGGTTTAACTTCAAATGCATTTCTCGACTTCGGCAGAAAGTGCTTCAGGGCCTCCTTAATTTACCAAGCCCGCTGTCACGCGCGCGTAGCAAACATGAACAGATCTCACTCAATATTTAAGAAAGGGGACTGCTCTTGAATTTCCCATCATCGCTCCATCAGCATATAAAATTTTGTTAGCGAACTAATTGAGAAGCTTATTGAAAAATTCACCAGCCCTTCCCCTGTCGAGAAAATGGGGGTAAGCGAAGCTTGTCGTGTGTGTATCTGACTTTCGTAAGGGTAACGTAAAGTCCATGAAATGTCGTGGTAATAAAACATAAACGTTTATTAAATGTATGCATCGAGGGTAGGAAACGTACAACGCAACGGAAGGAAAAGTTGCACGAAAGGGAATGAACCACGAAAGTACCACGAAAGGGAACGAAAAGTAGTAGGAAAGGGAAGGGAAATTAAGGAGTAGGTCAAATACACACACGACAACCTTTGCTTACCCCCATTTTCTCGACAGGGGAAGGGCTGGAGATTTACTCTCTTTCTATCTCACTCTTTCTTTTTTTCTCTCTCTTTCTTCCTCTCTCTCCCTCTTGCTTTCTCTGTTTCTTTCTCTCTTTTTCTCTTTCTTTTTTGTCCCTGGTACTTGTCAGTATTAAGAATATTTCACCTGATGGTGTGTTTCGGGAATTAGAGCAGCAGTTATTGGTGAATGAAAGTGCTCCCTAATTTTTACGTGCGCGAGAACCAGCTAGCTACGAAAATGACGCCAATAAGGTTGGGTACATTCGTGCATGAATACGTGATAAAATATTGGGATTGCTTATAACGTCAATTTTAAATCTGACGTTCAGATTTACGCGAAAGCGAATTTAGCTTTGCAGTGGTAAGATGTTTAATGGAGGACACGCGAATAATGACGAGCTGTAGTTGATTTAGCAAAAATAATTACTCGTAACACTGTGTTTTAATTAGGTGTTTTGAGCAACTGAATCGGCTGGCATTCACACCGTAGGTCAATAAATTGAAATATGCCATGAAAGAAGAGGCTCCACAAAGTTTCGACAAAGGATGACAGTAATCTGTAGCGAAAAGAGATGCTTAAGTTTAAATAATATAACGAAGTTTCTGTTACTTCATGTACGTGATAATGTCATATGTGAAATGTTCATCGATAACTGATCCTAGAAATATGAGTTTATATCTTTCTGAAAAGCTGCTTCATCTAAAAGCAATTATCCGCACTCAGTGACCGCTGAGTTCTTAGCGAAAGATAAATAACACAGCTATAATTGGTTGGAACGTTTGAAATTTGTTTCCATGTAACCAGTAAGAAAGTCGCTTGGCAGCCTGAATATTGTTGTTCCGTAAGTGCTGTTTTCATTTTCAATTGTTATAAAGACACTTGCGTCACCTCCTTGGAGAGCATATTCTTCTAGGAAGTAACCAAAGGGCAACACCCGTATTGTTTGCAATGAAACAATGTCAAACTCTAGCTGGCGAGTTCGTTTGCGATCAAGCTGCCTTCGCAACGGCACGCACTGTTCGATTCTGCGCATTGCTACGCACACTGGACGCATTTTCTGGCAAGGCAGGAAACAATGAGAACCGCCGTTGCTGCTCTCACACTTATCGCCGTCGCATTCGTGTGCCTGGAATGGCCGCTCGCTCAAGGAAGACGTGAGTGTATTTTACGTCATATTGGGCAGTTTTATTGCATGCGATTATCGTGATAACACCAACCTAACTTTTCGTCAGTGTTTCCACTAACGCGAATGATGCGTTGGTTTTGATTGATTATCGAAAAATGTTGCGGGCACAACTAACACATAGCCAGCACGAAAAGAAGCACCAAGCTTTGCCGAGTGTGGGTAGCCAGCACAGCTGGCACTTGTGTGATGTTGCGTCACGATTCACTCGAGGCGAGGTGCTAGAGAGTAAATCATCCGCACAAGTGAATGACTGAAGATGCACTCCATAAAGTTTTGAGCAGACTAGCGTTGCGGCGTCGTGTCAGAGGATGCCTTTTGTCGAATACAATCGCTTCAATAAAAAAAAAATTGTTGTCAAGCTGCTAGCTTAAAAAAAGCTGGGGTATCATTTGATATTCGTTGAAGGAAAGAGACCATGGTAATAGGCTAATAGCCCATAGCTGATATACCTGCCACTCTTTCAAAAAAATCACGTGTATTTTGTGCAGTTACATTGCGGGAAGAGTGCGTTGATGACATATTTTGTTGCCGCAAGAATGACACAGAGAACGACGGGCCACAGCTTATGAACCAGCAAACAATGTAAAGCCAGGAACTCTTCGGGACACCTGGCATAAAGCTGTGAGAGTAGTAAGTCATTAGGTTTGCGATTGTAAGATTAGCAAGAAAGCTGCCGGACACATCTAATGCACCTAAATGCAAAATAATCATTGAAAATATAAGAATGCCGTGGCAAAGACAGTGGCAAAGACAATTACGCATTTTTCACTACGCCGTGAAGTAAAAATTTCGATATCGGCATCTCTCGATCTTCTTTTTTTTTTTTTTTTTTGGGGGGGGGGGGGGGGGAGCGCATGCCATGCTGCTGCAAGGCAAAGCCACGGAAGTCCTGTGGAAGTTACCACCACACACGGGGTCTCAAAGCTGTGTCGCCTGTTACAGCGGGTCTCGTCATTGAAATAACTAAATACGTGACATTTGGTAATAAAAATGTTTAAATTACCGTGTGCGTTACGAAGTAAAAAAAAAAAAAGCAATCGATCACTTACACAAATACAAAAATGCTATATTTATTACAAGTAATGAATTACATGCAATGCGTTACGTATAGAAGTTGCGGCGTATGAAACGTGAGCCGCAGTGGAGGGCTCCGATGTGGTTTTTTAACCTGCATGGAACATGAGAGTGTTTGCGTGCAACCTACACCGGAATGCGGAAGCCGCAGAAGGGACATGAACCCGCAACCCAGTGCCGAGAAGCACCACCCCATAGCCACTGAACCACGGTTACCTGTTTCGGATAAAATTAACTTCAACATGTAGCTTTACACAAAGAAAGCTAGCCTGTTAACTGCAGTCATTAGTTATCGACGTCCAGCAGATCATTCCACCTTCGGTGGGAGCCGAACCTTCGACCTTATGCGGGAGTCGAACCCACCACCTTTGGCGTTAAGGCGAAATAAAGTCAGTTAATTAAGGTAGCTTCAATTAAGGCACTCGAACCCGCGACCTTTCGTCGACACACACACACACACACACACACACACACACACACACACACACACACACACACACACACACACACACACACACACACACACACACGCACGCACGCACGCACGCGCACGCGCACGCGCACACACACACACACACACACACACACACCACACACACACACACACACACACACACACACACACACACACACACACACACACACACACACACACACACACACACACACACACACACACACACACACACACACACACACACACACACACACACACACACACACACACACACACACACACACACACACACACACACACACACACACACACACACACACACACACACACACACACACACACACACACACACACCTCTCATATGTACATACATATGTATACACATCTATGAATAACCAAGTAGGAAGGCCGTCGGCTGCAGCAAGATTAACTATTGGGTTAGAGAAAAACCTTCGACGAAACAAACCTCTCCACCTGAAGCGCATGCTTTCTGTGTAGTCCTAGAATGTTTGCTAAGCAGATGTTACTTAACTGTGACCCTGCTTCAATTTCGCAATTTCGCATGCGGAAAACGGCAATAAATCGAAAGTTTATTACGGAATCTTTTGTATTAACTTCATCGAAATCATAATTTTCATGGAGGCAATTTCCGCCTCTTCTCTAAATTCACTTGAAAAAGTGAAGCAGCGATATCTTTCCCAGGCAATTAGAGAGAAAAAACAAACGTAATCGCCGTATATCTCTTAGCTTGCCAACGATACCAATCCTAAATGTATCCTTTATACGATGCGTCACAGGACTTTGACGCATGGCCTTGTTTTGTTATTATTCAGATAATAAGCATCGAGCATGCGGGAAAAAATATTAAATGCTAGGTCCGAATGTTTCGGCTGGGCTATTCACAGGTGCTATGCCGCCCATTCACAGGTGCTATCCCACTACTGCAGAGCGCGGGAGCTTTTGCCTGCTGCGTTTCCGCCCTGGGCCGGTTCGCTCCTCCTTAGGCGACCTGGCCACCACCGGGTTCCCCTGGGGTCACCATATCGACGCCCAGCTTAGCGCGGACACCCGATCAACATAAGTCAACATGGGACAGAGCTCCCAGCCTCAACCCGTCCTCTAGAGCAAGACTCCAATCAGCTGGATTACAAGGGCACGCCACAACCCCCCGCAGTCAAGGAGGCACATAAGCGGAGTTTCATACACACCAAATTCCTGCTTGCAAGTTTCTTTTTAGTCATCTCTGACGAGTCTAATAAGCACGAATCGCGTTTTGAAACCAACGACGCTGCGATCGATCGGCTTGGATTGGCTTGGCTTTCGCAAAGGTGCGCCCGTGCAGTCTTCCGATGTTTGCAAATGACCTCCGAGATGGCGCGCGCTGGCAGGTTTTAGTAGGGTGCCTCGATGCCCAGCGCCGCTTTCAGGGTGGGGACACCCACGCTTTTCGGCGCCATCTTGGTTCTTTCCAATATGGAGGCGCTGGGCGTGTGGCGGCTACAAATTAACCATTGGGCAGAAAGAAAGGGCGGCGGGCGTGCTAAGGGTGATACCGACACAATTTAAATGCAGATTTTCTGCTTTACCATCTGATAAACAGTTTGCTTGCATGGAGTGCTCGTTTCAAAAGAGGTTGTCCGACACTTTTCGCGTGTATCGCAACCTGAAGGTAGCACGATTTGTTTGCGAGGTTACCCCCGTTTTATTTACTCATTTCACTGGTAAACGACCCACTGGAAACGACCCACCATTACTGGAATTGTATACTTGATGAAATGTTAAGTTTGGAGCTCTTTTAATAGTAATCTTGCTTCTTAGGGTTTTCCCGTCATATTTATGAAACTGGGAGAAAAATTAGGAGACGTCGCGTGAGTAGGCCTGCAGCAGTTCAGGTGCCTGCTGAAGAAGAAAAATGCACTGAGAATAGTTTTCAACACTCGAACACAATTTATTTACAAAAGTAAGCATTAATTATTCCACTTTATAAGCTCTCAGCGAGGTTAACTGTTTAAAATGTGGTTGCCCTACTGCACGCTCCTACCTGCTACAGTCTTGCTAGCATAACACTCAGTTTACTTTTCAGGAGTGTTAAGCCATTGCAGATAGATGCAGAGATGTGTGGACACAAATCGCTCAAGAATTTTTCCAATCACATCTCTGTGTTGATAACATGGGTTTTCTGGCAAGGTTACATTCTTTCCAATAATTTCCTTCAGTGCTTTCAATGGTGTTTCTCAGACAGCTCAGATCTTGAGTTTCAGCAAGACTCGAAAACACCCTCACATTAAAAAACAAAGTCGAGAATTTGTCTGCTTGCATAAATTAAAATTTGCCGCCTTGGACATATTGATTTAGTTGATCAAGGTGGTGTTCCTGTCCAGCTTCTTGAGCAGCTAGCATGTACACAGAGCAGTGTTCCACAGTGCGGATAATCGGCTTCAACAAAAAGCCTGCCAAGTGGGCGAGCACATCTTCCCCAAGAGAAGAAACTTCCTCTAAGTCGAGAATGAAGTCGCTTCTCTCATTACTCTCTTCCGACTGACTGATGCTTTGTGCTTGTTTAATTTTTGCTGAAAAAAAAATCGTCCAGGTAAATACTGTCATCGATCGCGTATCCAGGTAACGAGTTTACAAGTGCCCCAATACTTCTAGCTACAAAAAAACCTACGCCGTTGCAACAAGTCAAACACGGCGATCGCACCATACTGCAGCCTTATAATGACTAGAAAAAAGCACGCCAACATGTACAAGCAACTTCTCTGTGAAATGAAAAGGATTACAAAGGGACATTATCCTTAACAAAATCATGATCCTCACTCGCATATCTTCGTTGTGTCCGTCGGTACCCAGCTGTCACGTTTTACTAGCGCTGCTCTTTTCTTCCTTCGTTCAACGTCGCGGGGGTAACGAAATACCCGCGGCTCTTTCGCGGTCGATCCAGTGCACAGAGCGACAAAGCAGGCCGTCATGTTTCGTTAACAAGCATGAACATCACAAGATACAACACAAAACAGGAGCTCTCGCACCACAACGCCCCCAAGAAAGCAAATGGGGCGCGCGTCCGTTCAGCTCGACAGCCGGCGCGAAAGAACCAACATGGCGCCGAAAAGCCAGAGCGGCGGCGCGGGGCGGTTCAAAGGCTGTCCCCACCCTGTAAGCGGCGCTGGCATCGAGGCGCCCTAGGTTTTAGCAGTGGAGCTGTTTAAGGCGGAGGTTGACGTCACCGCGCGTTGCTTAGCAACCACTTGGCACAGCTGCGCCTCCCTGCGCCGCTTCGCCGCCGCTCCGCACCGCCGTGCAGGGCTGCTGATTATCATGCAGCAGTAAGCATGATAATCAAGCTAATCCTAGACATCCAGGACAGCTAAGAATAACCAGCTGAACCTTCGCTCACGCTACGTATATCCGGGCGTAGCCGAGGTAAGCCACTGCTAATTTCTTTTTTATTGCGTGTTCACGAGCATCCCTGCTCGCCGCCCGCTTCGGTCACGTCTTCTCTGGTTGTCTTGTGAGACGCATGGCGGTTCCCGCGACTACTTTCCCGCGGTAGAGTCAACAGTAACTACGTTAGGCCACTGGGCACATTTTCTGGGAAGGGAGGAAAACAATAAGTATCACCGCTCTCACCATAACACTGATCACTCTGATTTGATTGATTGATTTATTGATTTCCATTTACACACACGAACACACACACACACACTTACAGAGAAGTGGTAAATGGGGGTGGATGAGGTGAAAAAGCCGCACAGACGCGGCTTGAGGTAACCTCACCCACTTAGGTACAATATGGCTACATGGGGTAACACATCGAGCACCATATATATTGTATTTATATAGTGGCCATAAAACATTGCAGTTATACAATATATATGAAAAAACAATGAAATATTTCCACACGTAATAACAATGCAAACACACTGCGGCATTGAAAATATTAAATGATATGCACTTTATAACAGACAAAAAAAAAAAGAGCAAAAGAGACATTATTAAACATTGACAAACGCGCCCTAAAGAGGTGAAAGCAATAGAGTTTTAAATTCCGACAGCGATAAATCCTGTAACGGTATGAAATGACGGATAGTTTTGCAAGTTCTACAAGTTAGGTATTGTTACGTTTGGTACCAAACGTACCAATACTCTCGCATCGTATGCCAGGAAGAGCCGCTTGCAGACGGAAGAAGTAAGTGAAGCTTTCCTTATATTTATCACTTTCAACAGCCGTCATTTCTGCCATAACAATCCTGACTTGATGGCAGTGTTTCCTATAGAGAGAAATGATACGTGGACAGATTTAGCGACTCCGTGGTGCTGCCAATCAGCGCACCATGGCGCATTAGGCAGTCGTAAAGCCGTCGAGTCTAGCTGATTTTTCTTAGTTTTTAGCACTCAACTAGCCTCAAAGCACGCGAAACGTTAAGTCAGGACCAGACGTACGCTTGCAAGTGCGTGCTGACTCCTGGCCGCTACACACCTTAGCAGGCATACCTTCGTTGTGAGCTCTTGACAGCGCTTCACAGTGCGGATGCTGGCTGTGGATACTATCCGTCGGTCAAGCTGGTGCAGGAGGAAGCGCCGGTCCGTAATAAAGCCATACTGGAGGACAGGAGCGCGAGCGCGCACTCCATCCCTGTCGTGCACGAAGGAAACATTGCGAATACGCACTACAGTTGCATGTAGCTACGGCCGGCTACATAGCGTAGATACCGCGGCCGCCGCGGGCTGCCGCGACGAGCTCGCTCGCTGAGGACAACGGCGTTTGGTCCACATCGGAAATAGTGGCGTCTACGTGAACGTCCGAATCATTTTGAACACTGCGTCACGGTGACGTTCAGTAGGCGGAGCGATGTGGGCATGCCCGCTCTGACGTAGCCTTGGCAGTGCAAGACATCGAAGAAGGAGTGGGAGCACAGTGAAAGGGATGACAGTCGATTTTGATAGCCAACGACTCCGCTTCTGCTGAACGCATTGAAGCATACTTCTTGCTGCAAAGTATTTCTGAAATAGTCTAGGTTTAACTTCAAATGCATTTCTCGACTTCGGCAGAAAGTGCTTCAGGGCCTCCTTAATTTACCAAGCCCGCTGTCACGCGCGCGTAGCAAACATGAACAGATCTCACTCAATATTTAAGAAAGGGGACTGCTCTTGAATTTCCCATCATCGCTCCATCAGCATATAAAATTTTGTTAGCGAACTAATTGAGAAGCTTATTGAAAAATTCACCAGCCCTTCCCCTGTCGAGAAAATGGGGGTAAGCGAAGCTTGTCGTGTGTGTATCTGACTTTCGTAAGGTAACGTAAGTCCATGAAATGTCGTGGTAATAAAACATAAACGTTATTAATGTATGCATCGAGGGTAGGAAACGTACACGCAACGGAAGGAAAAGTTGCACGAAAGGGAATGAACCACGAAAGTACCACGAAGGGAACGAAAAGTAGTAGGAAAGGGAAGGAAATTAAGGAGTAGGTCAAATACACACACGACACCTTGCTTACCCCCATTTTCTCGACAGGGGAAGGGCTGGAGATTTACTCTCTTTCTATCTCACTCTTTCTTTTTTTCTCTCTCTTTCTTCCTCTCTCTCCCTCTTGCTTTCTCTTGTTTCTTTCTCTCTTTTTCTCTTTCTTTTTTGTCCCTGGTACTTGTCAGTATTAAGAATATTTCCACCTGATGGTGTGTTTGCGGGAATTAGAGCAGCAGTTATTGTGAATGAAAGTGCTCCCTAATTTTTACGTGCGCGAGAACCAGCTAGCTACGAAATGACGCCAATAAGGTTGGGTACATTCGTGCATGAATACGTGATAAAATACTGGGATTGCTTATAACGTCAATTTAAATCTGACGTTCAGATTTACGCGAAAGCGAATTTAGCTTTGCAGTGGTAAGATGTTTAATGGAGGACACGCGAATAATGACGAGCTGTAGTTGATTTAGCAAAAATAATTACTCGTAACACTGTGTTTTAATTAGGTGTTTTGAGCAACTGAATCGGCTGGCATTCACACCGTAGGTCAATAAATTGAAATCTGCCATGAAACAAGAGGCTCCACAAAGTTTCGAACAAGGATGACAGTAATCTGTAGCGAAAAGAGATGCTTAAGTTTAAATAATATAACGAAGTTTCTGTTACTTCATGTACTTGATAATGTCATATGTGAAATGTTCATCGATAACTGATCCTAGAAATATGAGTTTATATCTTTCTGAAAAGCTGCTTCATCTAAAAGCAATTATCCGCACTCAGTGACCGCTGAGTTCTTAGCGAAAGATTAAATAACACAGCTATAATTGGTTGGAACGTTTGAAATTTGTTTCCATGTAACCAGTAAGAAGTCGCTTGGCAGCCTGAATATTGTTGTTCCGTAAGTGCTGTTTTCATTTTCAATTGTTATAAAGACACTTGCGTCACCTCCTGGAGAGCATATTCTTCTAGGAAGTAACCAAAGGGCAACACCCGTATTGTTTGCAATGAAACAATGTCAAACTCTAGCTGGCGAGTTCGTTGCGATCAAGCTGCCTTCGCAACGGCACGCACTGTTCGATTCTGCGCATTGCTACGCACACTGGACGCATTTTCTGGCAAGGCAGGAAACAATGAGAACCGCCGTTGCTGCTCTCACACTTATCGCAGTCGCATTCGTGTGCCTGGAATGGCCGCTCGCTCAAGGAAGACGTGAGTGTATTTTACGGTCATATTGGGCAGTTTTATTGCATGCGATTATCGTGATAACACCAACCTAACTTTTCGTCAGGTGTTTCCACTAACGCGAATGATGCGTTGGTTTTGATTGATTATCGAAAAATGTTGCGGGCACAACTAACACATAGCCAGCACCGAAAAAGAAGCACCAAGCTTTGGCCGAGTGTGGGTAGCCAGCACAGCTGGCACTTGTGTGATGTTGCGTTCACGATTCACTCGAGGCGAGGTGCTAGAGAGTAAATCATCCGCACAAGTGAATGACTGAAGATGCCTCCATAAAGTTTTGAGCAGACTAGCGTTGCGGCGTCGTGTCAGAGGATGCCTTTTGTCGAATACAATCGCTTCAATAAAAAAAAATTGTTGTCAAGCTGCTAGCTTAAAAAAAGCTGGGGATCATTTGATATTCGTTGAAGGAAAGAGACCATGGT